>NW_028147447.1:0-2742 GCF_008360975.1 Lichenostomus cassidix
CTTGTTGCAGTTTAGAGGATGTTACAGCAGACTTTACCCTAGAGCTTCTCTACCCAGCCCGGTTCAGCACCTCAGTGCTCCAAACCCTCTGTCCCAGGGCTGGACACTGCGCTCTCACCAGCCAGGGAGCCATAAGGCTAGCTCTGGTTCGTCTGCTTCCACAACCGGCGGTGATAAAGGAGGCGAGGAGGGTCTATGCGTTGTGTCCATGGAAGATGTTTATTCGCATGGTGCAGCAGAGGCCAACGACCTCCCCGAGGCAGAGATGCCTCGAGGGCAAAGGCCTCACATGCACAGCCACATGTGGAGCATAGACACACGTGGAGCATAGACAGCAAGATAGCAGAGGGTAAGGGGTTTTATAGGGAAACAGAGAGGGGCAGGGACAGCACACAGGCCCAGTGACCTCTGGGTACAGGGGAGGTACAGGGGCGGAGTTAGGAGTACAGGAACCAATAGGGGAAACCCGAGAGTGTGGCCAGGGCCACGTGGGGTTAGGGTACAGGAACCAATAGGGAAAACTGGGGGCATGGCTAGGACTATGTGGAGTAGGGAAGGCAGGACAATAGGTGACAAGTACAGTCGTTAAGAAAGGGGTGTGGGGAACTTGCAGCCATTATCACAATATTTCCCCATTTTTTACTAAATTAAAGAGGGAAAGGCTTTTCCTAAAAACTTTCATAGCAAATTTTTAAACAGGAAAATGGTAAAACAACATAATGTAAAGCAATGACAAAATTAGTTTTGCTGTGAGTATGGGGAAAACGATGATGCAACTGGCTGATTTTGATGTTGGAATTCAGTACAGGCTGAATTTTCAGACTGCAGTCATGTTTGTAGTCTGTTGTTCTTTTGCTGGGGCTGCTAAGATGAAGGCAGGGTTTGCAGCAGCAACGGGGTTGTCACCGAAGTCTTTCTCAGCTTAGGAGAGGGAGAAAACTTTGGACGCAGCGCAGCTCCACTGGGTGACACACAGCTCTTCCCTGCTGTGGCTCTGCCGGGTCTGGAACAGTTCCACTAGGCCCCAGCACGGCCGGACGGCAGCACAGCTTCAGGGACTGCTCTGGCGCAGCTCCACCGGGCTCCGGGG
Organism: Lichenostomus cassidix; assembly: GCF_008360975.1. Lineage (NCBI taxonomy): Eukaryota > Metazoa > Chordata > Aves > Passeriformes > Meliphagidae > Lichenostomus > Lichenostomus cassidix. The sequence continues at coordinate 1,091 of NW_028147447.1, forward strand.
GCAGTGTCTGCCGCGGGGAGCTAGAGGTGCGGTTCCGCTCTCGGCCAGGCCATAGCTGCTTCTGGCTGAGAGGGAACACCTGGGAGGATGGGAGGAGGGGCCCGCACCGAAGGGAAACACTCAGATGGGGAAGGATCTGTAACCGAAGGGAGCGCCCACCGACGCAGGGGGAGGGGCTACAACGGAACACGAGGGATGCAGGGGGCGGGGCTTCGGCAAGCCCGGGAAAATTTCAAGGGGAAGAAGACAACATGGCGTGCCTGACCATGCGGCCGGCGCCATATTGGAAAACACGTGGCGTCAGCTCGGCTGAGGTTTGGGGCACAGGAAGGGAGGTTAGCAGGGATCTCGAGTTAGAGTGGCCAGTTCTAACCCGGGAAAGGGACAGGAGAGGCTGAAAAGTGTACGATCAGCTGTCTCCTGAGGGACAGAGGGGGAGCACGAGCTGGTGGAGGAGGGGGTGCCACCAACACATGGCCAGCACCATGTTGGGGGATACATGCAGGGGAAGGTGCTTATTAGGGAGAGAACAAGGGTTTTTCACTGCCAGATAACTAAATAAAACAAAACACAGATTAGTTTACTTTATCTCTCGCGCGCAAAAACTTCCCACACAACAGCTGATTCCCCACTCCTTATAAAATATGTCTAATTTTATAAGAAAAACTTCTCCCAAAATGGGGGCACAAAACTTAGGTCTCCCCTTGTTAGAAGTGGGTTTTTTCTTGTCGAGATTTCGCATGGAGCGCGACTCCCTTCTCCTCGACAAGACACCACCTCTAACCCTCCACCCACCCCGAGGCAAAAAGAACAAACTAAAAAGAAAAAAGGGACCCCCGTACCAAGCCGACCAGGCCTTCACCGGCTCCCCTCCCAAGGGGCTTTCCAGAGGGCTTACCAAGCACGGAGAATCAAAAAAAATCACTCGGGATGGTCCACCACCGTTCGGCCGACCTCCTTGAAAAGCGCGACTTTTTTCCAGAGGCTACCGGCCGCCCCTTCGGTCTTCTCACTGAGTGCAAGCTTCTCGTCGGGGAAATGGCTTCCCAAATGCGACTACTCCCCTGCCGCAGTTGCGGCTGCAGGGGGACGCTTTCCAGGGTGGCTTCTGCCCCACGTTTGGGTGCCATTTGTTGCGGTTTTGAGGATGTTGCAGCAGACTTTACCCTAGAGCTTCTCTACCCAGCCCGGTTCAGCGCCTCAGTGCTCCAAACCCTCTGTCCCAGGGCTGGACACTGCGCTCTCACCGGCCGGGGAGCCATAAGGCTAGCTCTGGTTCGTCTGCTTCCACAACCGGCGGTGATAAAGGAGGCAGGGAGGGTCTATGCTCCACGTGTGTCTATGCTCCACATGTGGCTGTGCATGTGAGGCCTTCGCCCTCGAGGCATCTCTGCCTCGGGGAGGTCGTTGGCCTCTGCTGCACCATGTGAATAAACATCTTCCATGGACACAACGCATAGACCCTCCTCGCCTCCTTTATCACTGCCGGTTGTGGAAGCAGACGAACCAGAGCTAGCCTTATGGCTCCCTGGCTGGTGAGAGCGCAGTGTCCAGCCCTGGGACAGAGGGTTTGGAGCACTGAGGCGCTGAACCAGGCTGGGTAGAGAAGCTCTAGGGTAAAGTCTGCTGCAACATCCTCAAAACTGCAACAC
>NW_028147448.1:0-27194 GCF_008360975.1 Lichenostomus cassidix
GATCTCTATGATTATGGAATATCCTGAGCTGGGAGGAAGCCACAGGATCACCGATCCAACCCCAGGCCCTGGAGACACCCCAAAATCCCACCCTGGGATTTTGCATCCCTGGGAGCTCTGTCCCAATGCTCCTGGAGCTCTGGCAGATTTGGGAATGTCAGCATTCCCTGGGGAGCCTGGGCAGTGCCAGTACCCTCTGGGTGGTGCTTTAGGAGTTTAGTTTCTGTATTTTCCATGTATCTGTAATCCTGTGATTCTCTAGTGTGTAACTCTGCACTCCATTCAGGGTGCTGAGCTAATTTCTCTCATTTTTAGCCAAAACAATTCCTCTCCAAGCCCAAAACTCAAGGACACCTCACTGTCTCAGAGCCCCAAGCTATGGAAACAGCAGTGAATGAACTGGGGGAGCAAACTTGGAGTGATTGACTTCATTAGCTGAAGCTGTAATTGGAGGATTAACCCTGAGATGCAAATGGACAGAACTTATAAAGGATGAAAAACTCGTGACTTCATAAAAAACTTATAAAGTATGAAGAATTTGTGATTTGCTGTCCATTTTGGGTGTAGCCCTGGGTGAGCTGTGAGTGCCCTGAGTGCACCTGAAGGCTTTCAGTAAATTTAACTGCTTTTTATTCTCTTCACTCTCTCTAACCTCTGTTTTAGTTAAGCTCCTCAAGGATTCAGGGGAAGAATCTTTCCCAAAATCCTCCCCAAACCTCCTGTTGATCCTCTGGATCTCTCCAAAGCCACACCCTCCCTTCCAGTCTTCTCTTCCACCCCCAAAACAGGAGATTTCAAATTCCCTATTCCCTGCCAAGGCCACCTCTGCCATGTCCCCAAGTGCCACAACCACTGGGAAATCCCACCAGGAATGAGGATTCCACCACTTCCATTTCATCCCACCTGACCCTGGGTCATTTATTCGTGTTTAATACATTTAAATAGAAATTTAAACCAAACCCCAATATTTAAATAAAGGGTTGCAGCACCAGGGAATTTTTACAGAGGATTTTTCCCCTCTGTGTTGCATTGATAGGAATTCTCCTCACTTTTGTCACAAGGAATCTCTGGCTGTTGGAAGAAGCTGAGAGAATTCCCTGCTCCCAAAAAACCTCAGTGTCATTCAGTCCCAAACTGCTCCTTATTTGCTCCTCCCGAGGAAAATCCATTTCCTGAAATTTCTCCCTAAAGGCAATAATGCCTTTCCTGCTTTATTCAGGGTAAAAGGTGAATTTCTTCTTATTTCCCCTGTCCCACTTCCATATTTTCCCATCCTACACAACCCTGGGGAAGCTGAAACCTAATTTTGGAATTGTTTACCTTTGTTCCTTTCAAAGGCAACTTTTCAAGAGGCTTTTAAGCAGCAATAAACTTCAGGAAGTTTTCTTCCCCTGCTGAGTTATCTCTTGGTTTGTTTGTTCATTTTTAAACAACTTTATCAGCATAAAAATGGAGGTTTTTTTATCACAGAACCTTCAAGATATCTTTGTTAAAGGGAAATTCAACTCCCTTGTATAAAATCCTTGAAGTTCCAGCATTTCAAGCTGATTTTTTTGGGGATAAACACCTGGAAAATGCTTTGTATGAACTCCTAAAAATTCCAGCTTTTTCAAGCTGATTTTTTTGGGGATAAAACACTTGGAAAATGCTTTGTATGAACTCCTAAAAATTCCAGCTTTTTCAAGCTGATTTTTTGGGGATAAAACACCCGGAAAGCGCTTTGTATAAACTCCTAAAATTTCCAGCTTTTTCAAGCTGATTTTTTGGGGATAAAACACCTGGAAAGTGTTTTGTATAAATTCCTAAAATTTCCAGCTTTTTCAAGCTGATTTTTTTGGGGATAAAACACCTGGAAAACGCTTCCCAGGCCTTCTGCTGATGGATGACATTGGCAAAAAAAATCACTGCCTAGAAACAACTCAGGCTTTTCCTCTATTTCAGGCTCTTTCCAGAGGTTTGGGTGTTTTTCCTTTCCTCCTGAACTTTTTGAAAAGTCACGAGGAAAACGTGGGGAGCTGGGAACTTCAGCTGCCTAAAGATGGAAACTGAATCATCTGCTGACTTTCCAAACTGTGAAACAGAGGTGAAAATTGGGGGAAATTAACGGAGTCGGAGCTCAGCCTGCTGGGAAACTTCTGCACATCCCAGAAATTGCTGTTTTAATGGACTGAAGTCACCTGGAAGTTTTTAGAAGTCACCTGGAAGTTTGTGCTTCAAGGAGGTAATTCGGATTAATTCTTTTTAAACTCATTAAAGTGAAATTCAGCCCTGCTGTTCTCCAAATCTGTGTCCACTGCAGATGGAGATGGATTTTTTTAGGTTTAACATCTTTAGTGGTTCCATCAAACCCATGGAAATGTCTTGGGGAGGGATTTGACCCCAAAAACTCCTGAAGAGCTTCAACACAAACTTTTCCAGGTTTTGAGTTTCTCACTGAGGTTGTTCTGTTTGGTTTGGATCTCATCAGTGCCTAATTGTGCCACAAACAGCAACAGCTGCCATAAATCCTAAACTGTTGTGAAATTAGAATTTATATGGTTTATTATATAAACCTTTATGGAATTATTTATGGAATTATAACTAAATACACGTAACTGGGAATGTTGCCATGTAAATGTGGGAAATACATTGATATTGTTCTCCAGACACTCAAATGGAAGTGAAGATAGGGGTTACACTTCTTTTAATTCAGGTGATGAATTAGATGAATTAATAGATTTCCTCCTGATTTACACAGGAATTCCTCCCTGTGAGGGTGGGAAGGGCTGGGATGGAATTCCCAGATAATTCCTGGCTGCCCCTGGATCCCTGGAATGTCCAAGGCCAGGCTGGAGCAACCTGGGATGGTGGGAATTGTCCCTTTGTCCCATGGGGATGGAGCTGGATGAGATTAAAGCTCCTTCCATCCCAAACCATTCCACAATTCCATGATTCTCTGATCCTAATGCAGATTTTGATTAAATCTTCCACGATTCTCTGATCCTAATGCAGATTTGCACCTGCAAATTTGGTGTCCCCAGACCCCAGCATTGGTGATGAACAGCAAAATTCACCCTCAGCCCTTTAACCTCTCCTCTCCTCTCCTCTCCTCTCCTCTCCTCTCCTCTCCTCTCCTCTCCCTCCCTCCTCTCCTCTCCTCTCCTCTCTCCTCTCCTCTCTCCTCCCTCCCTCTCTCCCTCTCCTCCCTCTCCTCTCCCTCTCCCTCTCCCTCTCCTCTCTCCTCTCCTCTCCTCTCCTCTCCCTCTCCTCCTCTCTCCTCTCCCTCCTCTCCCTCTCCTCTCCCTCTCCTCTCCTCCTCTCCTCTCCTCTCCCTCTCCCTCTCCTCTCCTCCTCTCCTCTCCTCTTTTTTTTCCCTTTTTTTCCCAACTCCCACCAGCCTCGCTGCTTTCCTCCCTCCTTTGCCATGGAAACTGCTCCTGGCTCCACGGAGCTGATTTTTAATATTGTTTATTAAATGCCAAACCCCCTGGAAAAGCTGCTCATCCCAAAGCCTGGGCCTTTCTGGGGCCATTTCCCTATAAACTGGGCATTAAAACGGTTTAAAACATTTTAAAACAGTTTTAAACAGTTTTAAACAGTTTAAAATGGTTTAACTGTGCATTAAAATAGGAATTTGGATGAGGAATTTGGGGATTGGTGTTTCCAGGCCTCACCATTCCCAATCCCTGGAAATGTAACCAGGACAGAAAAATGTGCAGAATATTTCTGCAATATCAGAATTTTTCTTTTTTTTTTTCAGAACTCCTGTGAAATTAAAACTAGCAGGAGGAGATTTTGGGGGGAATTGCTTGAAAATTCTGTGAGTTCTGTGCTCAAAACCATCGAAGGTTTGATTTAACAATCAATATTTTAATCATGCTGTGAGCAGGACGAGGCAGTTGAGTGCAGAATTGGTCATTTTGTGCCAAAATTTGTGTTTTACGTGGCAAAATCCAGCAGCAGGGAGAGTTTGGGGAGAATTTGGTTGAGGAATGAGTGGATTGGTGTTTCCAGGCCTCACCATCCCCAACCCCTGGAAATGTGACCAGCACAGAAAAATGAAGAATATTTTTGCAATATCAGAATTATATTTTTTCCCAGAATTCCTTTGAGATTAAAATGAGCAGGAGGACATTTTCAGGGGGAGTTGCTTGAAAATTCAAGGCTGTTTTGAATCTGTGCTCAAAACCATCGAAGGCTTGATTTAGTAACCAATTTATTAATCATGCTGTGGGCAGGACGATGCAATTGAGTGCAAAATTGGTCATTTTGTGCCGAAATTTGTGTTTTCCGTGGCAGAATCCAGCAGCAGGGAGAGTTTGGGGAGAATTTGGGAAGGTTTGGGGCACAGAGCTGAGCTGAGCTCTCATCTTCAAAGGCAAATCCAACCCCACATTGCTCAGCTCATTCCCACCAGAAGCTTCATCCGGTTAATTTGTGTTCCTTTGATGTTGGCAGATCCCATGCTGACCCCAAACCTCCCAAATTCTTCACCTGGGTGTGCTCTGGTCCTTCTCAGATAGCCCAGATTAACACTTTTCCATCTTTTATCCTACAAACATCTTTTGCAAACAAATCCAGGATCAGGGATTCAGGAACTTCACTGGAGCAGAAATACAGAAATAGGAACTGCTGATTTTTTCACCACCTACTAAGGGAGGATGTGGTAACTAATTATCAAAATCAAAATCTAAATCTAAATCCAAATCTAAATCCAAATCTAAATCTAAATCCAAATCCAAATCCAAATCCAAATCCAAATCCAAATCTAAATCTAAATCCAAATCAAAATCAAAATCTAAATCTAAATCTAAATAAAAATCTAAATCAAAATCAAAAATACCAAGATTTTCTCAAAGTCTTGGGAATGAGGTTTCAACTTTTTTTTTTTTTTTGCTGAATTCTTCCAGCCAGGATGTATTCCTGGAATTTTTATATCTCTTGATCCAAACTCAAGGGATATAAAAATTGAGCAAAGAAACTGCAGCTCAAACCCCCTAAAGAGCTTTGGGGTTTGAGATGTTAATGGGGATTGGTGGAGTTGGACGCAAGTGAAACTGAATTAATTGGAATTTAATTTTCATTTCTAACCTTTCCAAAGGCTGAAATCCATGGATATTTTTCCACATCCAGCAACAGCCCCAGCAGAGCACAGGGAGCAGCAAATTTGTGTCTGGGAGTGAGGAAAATCCTTTTTGAGCAAAATTTTTCCTGCTGATAGTATGGAATCCATGGATGGATCCATCAATCCAACAATTCCATCAATCCATCAATCCAACAATTCCATCAATCCATCAATTCGATCAATTCCATCAATTCCATCAATTCTATCAATCCATCAATTCCATCAATTCCATCAATCCAACAATTCCATCAATTCCATCAATTCCCTCAATCCACCAATCCATCAATTCCATCAATCCATCAATCCATCAATCAATCCATCAATTCCATCAATTCCATCAATCCAACAATTCCATCAATTCCATCAATTCCCTCAATCCACCAATCCATCAATTCCATCAATTCTATCAATTCCATCAATCCATCAATCAATCCATCAATCCATCAATTCCATCAATTCCATCAATCCAACAATTCCATCAATTCCATCAATTCCATCAATCCATCAATCCATCAATCAATTCCATCAATCCATCAATCAATTCCATCAATCCATCAATCCCATCAATCCATCTCCCAGGAATGGATCTCAACTCATGGAAAACAAGATTTCACCAAGATTTCTTGTTCAAAAACTTGACCAAATCCAGGGTAAAATCAATTCCAGGTATTCCCCACCCAGCAATGGGAATGAAGAAGGAATTTCACAGGTTGGAATTTCCTGCAGCTCAGGAAACAATCTCCACTTGGATGGAGATTTAACCTGGATTCCTCAGCCAGGCAAGGAAAGCTCCCAAAATAAAACTTTAGCTGGAAAACACTCTGAGTCAATGAGGCAAAACACAACTAATTTGATGCTCCTGAAGTTTTATTGTGCAATTCCAAGGAATTTCTCCTCCTCTGTAGCTAAAACTGGTGAGTAAACAGTTCCTCATAGCAGCTTTTAGTTTATTGTGTAGATGGGAAATGTGGTTTTTGGGAAATGTGGTTTTCAGGAAATAAACCCAAACAGTCACCTGGTTCAACCTGTGGAAAAGTTACTGCTGACAGTAGGAATTCTTCCAGGGAAATGGGACCAGGAGAGAAAAATGTGCAAAACATTTCTGAAGAATCCCTCTGGGGAAAGCCCCTGCTGGTAAACCAAAAAGCAAAAACTGAAAATCAAAAAGCAAAAACCGAAAACTGAAAACCAAAAACAAAAACCCAAAACCCAAAAACCAAAAACCAAAAACCAATGACCAAAAGGCAAAACCCAAACACCAAAACCCACAACCATAAACCCAAAACCCGAAAACCAAAAACCAAAAACCAAAACCCAAAAGCCAAAACCCAAACACCAAAACCCACAACCATAAACCCCAAACCAAAAACCAAAGACCAAAAACCAAAAACCGAAAACCAAAAACTAAAATCCCAAACCCCAAAACCCAAAAACCAAAAGCCAAAAGCCAAAGACCAAAACCCAAAGCCCAAACCTGAAAACCAAAAACCAAAACCCAAAACCTGAAAACTTAAACCCAAAACCCAAACCCCAAAATCCGAAAACCAAAAACTGAAACCAAAAACCAAAAACCAAAGCCCAACTAAATCGATGAATAAATTCATTACTAAATCAAACCTTTGATGGTTTTGAGCACAGATTCATAATGGCCTTGAATTTTCAAGCAATCCTCCCCCAAAAATTTCCTCCTGTTCATTTTAATTTCACAGGAGTTCTGGAAAAAATAAAAAAAAAATCTGATATTCCAGAAATATTCTGCATGTTTTTCTCTCCTGGTCGTATTTCCCTGGAACAGTTCTTAATGGTGGAGGTAACTTTTCCACAAGTTGAACCAGGTGATTGGTTTGGCTTTATTTCCTGAAAAATTCAAAAAAAAACATTCCAAAAACCTTGGGAATTTGGGCAATGGGAGCAAAGAACAAATTCTCTGCTCCCCTCGAGCTCCTGCAGGCAGCAAATTCATCAATTCCATCAATTCATTTCCATCAAATCCATCAATTCCATCATCAATTCCATCAATAATTCCATCAATTCCTGCAGCCTGGGATTCACTCCATCCTCCCACCCAACAATGGCTTTGCGCTCAACAATCTCCCAACAACAACCGCTCCGAGTGTAATTAAGTAATTAATTATATTTTCTAATCTATTAAGCCTTGATTGCTTATCAAAGCATTCAGCTGGATCATTTTCCTCTTGTCGTTTCCAATTAATTTTCCTTTTTTTTTTTTTGGATAAGCGAAGGAAAAAGTCTCTCAGACTTCCTGGGGAATCAGGAGATTCAGTGGAGCAGAAATTGGAATTTCTGATTTTTTTCGCCACCTTTGGCTCTCTAAGGGAGGATGTGGTAATGAGTAATGAAATAAAGTTTTTATCACGGTTTTATCACAAAATAACCTTTTTTTAACCCCCATTAATTTGTCCTGGGAGTTCAGGCAAGCACAGGAAACAAGTGAATATCGAATAAAACGGAAGAAAAACTTGTTGCAGATCTTTATTGCATTCGGGAAAGAATTTCTGGGGAGAAACTCCATAAAAATGTGGGAAATCGTTGCTCCAACATAATTTTTTACCTCATAAAGCAGCTAAAAATATGGAATATTTTTGGTCTAACAGCCCAGCCTGTTCTGTTTGATCTCACAGAGAAAAAAGGGAAAAAAAAATCAATGTATGAAACTAATAACAGGTAAATAAAACAGTTTTCCTTGTCCTTTTTCCAGCCAGACCAGGAATTTTTTGCACATAAAATCCATGGAAAGACATACAATGTGCAAAAAATTACAATTTTTTGGGAAGGATTATTTATTCCCCAGTGGGAATCAAATCCACCTGTAAATGGCCACAAATTGAGTGCTCTGGGTTACACCAGGGAGTAACCACAGAGTAGCACTCGCCAAATACAGAGTATGGAATTATAATTCAAAATAATTCCATGGATAAACACAACGAATGAATATGGTTGTGATTGCAGGGCGAGGAAGTGCAAAATGCACAATAATAAAGTACAAAATATACAATAATAAACTCAAAAATACACAAAATAAGACGAAAAACATCACCGTGAGAGGAAAAATTACACCTGATGGAAGAGAATAATCTCATTTATTTTGGTCTGGAGCCAAAATTTCCCTGCTGATCGTGTTGGAAGAGCTCAGGGTGTGCTTGGGGTGGTTTTTTTTCCCCTAAGGATTTTTGGGAAGCACAGGATTTTTGGGAATCACAAGATTTCTGGGAAGCACAGGAGTGGGGATGGAGCTGTTTCCTTCCAGCCAGGGCAGTTCTTTCCTCTCCCGCTGGTTTTGGAATTGGGAATTTGGAATTATTGGGATTTGTAACTTTCTCATCTCAGCTCCAGAATGTTTTTTTCCTCACAACATTTCAGTTTTCCACCTTTTCTGGCAGGGATAAAAGTCCCTGCAAAATCAGCCTGTGGGGTCTGTGGGAAAAAGATTTTTTTTCCAGGATTTTTTTTCATTTGATTAAGGATTTGATTCAGATTTGATTTGATTCAGAAAAATCAGAATATCTGGGATTCAGAGATCCCTGGAAAATCCCCATTTTGGGAGCAGATCCCTCCCACGGCAAACGCACTCAGACGGAATAAACCAGGCAGAATTAACGGCAGAATTATCCACCTCTGAGGAGAACGACTGGGAAAGATGCTCCACAAAATCAAATGGAATTATGCTAGTTGTGCTTTCATGGGCCACAGCCAAAAAAAAAACCCCAAAATTCATAATGCTGAGTTTTCCCAGGAGCAGGGAGAGTGTGGCGAGCACAGACCGTTCCCGTGAGAATTCTTTCTCTCTTCTTCCTGTGTTTTATAAACAAAGATAAAGTTTGGATGTTACTAAAAAGTGTCTCGAGATTTGGACAGTTCAGGCCTGGCCAGTCAGGCCTAGGGGGAGGTTTCTGACTGACCAATCTGGGTGACCTCTGAAAAGTCTATATAAGTTGGAATTAAATAATAAAAGACACTTTTATGTCACACTGAGAACCTGCTCCTTTTTTCTCTGCTAGCGGCTCAACAGCGACAGGAGAGGATTCTTTCTGACCTGGAAATCCCAGGAATTCTTTACAAGGATTGCCTTGGTGGCTGCGAGTTGTCAGCTCAGGGCGACAATTTCCTGACCTCCCGGGAGATTTGGCAATTTAACACCTTGACAAAGCTCTCAGCGACACCCATTTTCTGCTCTAAATGGCCAATTACGCGGCCCTAATTAACCTATTTATTTTTTAGTTGGTGTGTTAAAGTGTAATTATTTTATGTGTTCATTAATATATTTATAGATAATATATTATGGATATTATAAAGAGCAGCTCGAGATCTAAATCTCTTCAATTAGGCAGTGATGAATCTTCCACTCTGCTGTGGGATTCAAAGTGGGCCTGGAATGGGCAGGAAGATCATGGATGGATGAATTCCAGGTTTTCCCAGGGATAAAATCATTGGAGATAAAGGAGAGAAGAAGAGAAGAGAGAGAAGAAGAGAAGAGAGAGAAGAGAAGAGAAGAGAAGAGAAGAGAAGAGAAGAGAAGAGAAGATCATGGATGGACAAATTCCAGGTTTTCCCAAAGATAAAATCATGGGAGATAAATTATAAAGGAGAGGAGGAACAGACCCCAGGGAGCTTCTTTTTTCAGATCTCTGAGGATCCCAAAGTGGAATTCCATAACCCGTGATGGAGTGGGATGGAAGCCAAAATATTCCCAGATTAACATGGAAAATCAGGAAATATCCACATGGGATCATTGAAATGCCATCTTCTCCTCCCCTTTCCCCCCAGACAGGTTTCCTGAATTTTTTCCACATGGGACCAACCTTTTCCCTGTTCATTCTGGCTGCTCGTGACCCCAAGATTTGTCTCATGCTAAAATAAACCAGAATTCTTTTAAATTTCATCTCCCAAGACAAAAATCCCATTGTTTCCAGTGGAAACAACAATAAACCAGAAAACTTTCTTAAGAAAAATCAACAAATCCTATTAAGACTTAGGCAATGTTGAATCTTCTCCACTGTGGGATTCAAACTGGGCCTGGAAAGGGTAGGAAGATCATGGATTGACAAATTCCAGGTTTTTCCCAGGGATAAAATCATGTGAGATAAAGAGTAGGAGAGATAAAGAGATAAAGGAAAGGAGGAACAGAACTCAGGGATCAACGTTTTCCCTCAAGAACCTGTTCCATTTTGGCTGCTCGTGACCCCAAGATTTGTCTCATGCTAAAATAAACCAGAATTCTTTTAAATTTCATCTCCCAAGACAAAAATCCCATTGTTTCCAGTGGAAACAACAATAAACCAGAAAACTTTCTTAAGAAAAATCAACGAATCCTATTTAAGACTTAGACAATGTTGAATCTTCTCCACTGTGGGATTCAAACTGGGCCTGGAAAGGGCAGGAAGATCATGGATTGACAAATTCCAGATTTTTCCCAGGGATAAAATCATGTGAGATAAAGGGTTGGAGAGATAAAGAGATAAAGGAAAGGAGGAACAGAACTCAAGGATCAATGTTTTCCCTCAAGAACCTGTTCCATTTTGGCTGCTCGTGACCCCAAGATGTGTCTCACGCTAAAAAAAAATTGAATTATTTTAAATTTCATCCCCCAAGACAAAAAAAGACCCTGTTGTTTTCCACTGGCAACAACAATAAACCAGAAAACTTTCTTAAGAAAAACCCATCAAATCCCTGAGATCCATCTTGGAGTGGAAATTCATTTCTCTGTCGATAGAGCACAACCAGGTTTGCTCATCATTCTCCTGGGGTATCGAAAGTCGTTCATTCCTGAGCAGATCCATGGATGTTTTGCCATTTCCAGCTGCTGAAACAATTCTCCAGACAGGCACTGAACTCACTCTGGACACTGAATAAATTTCCTGCCTTATTGACTGAGGTGAATACAAAGAGGTGAAGCACTAAATCCTGCTCGGCTCTGATCTCAGCTTGTCATGCCGGCTGAAGTGATTTCCAGCTGGGGATAAGGAGTTCTGCCTCCCGAAATTCCTTAATAACACACTGGGGAGGAGCTGGATACTTGTGAAATCTGAGATATTTGTGAAATCTGAGATATTGATTTGTGAAATCTGAGATACTTGTGAAATCTGGATGTTTGTGAAATCTGAGATATTTATTTGTGAAATCTGAGATATTTGTGAAATCTGAGATATTTGGGAAATCTGAGATATTTGTGAAATCTGGATATTTGTGAAATCTGAGATATTTGTGAAATCTGAGATATTTGTGAAATCTGGGTGAAGATGGAGCTTGAGCTGAGAGGAGCTTGGGGTGAGCTGGGGTTGGTTTGAAATGGGAAGAGAGAAGAGGAAGAGGAAGAGGAAGAGGAAGAGGAAGAGGAAGAGGAAGAGGAAGAGGAAGAGGAAGAGGAAGAGGAAGAGGAGAAGAGAAGAGAAGAGAAGAGAAGAGAAGAGAAGAGAAGAGAAGAGAAGAGAAGAGAAGAGAGAAGAGAAGAGAAGAGAAGAGAAGAGAAGAGAAGAGAAGAGAAAAAAGGAAAAAGGAAAGCAAAGGAAAGCAAAGGAAAGCAAAGGAAAGCAAAGGAAAGGAAAGCAAAGGAAAAGAAAAGAAAAGAAAAGAAAAGAAAAGAAAAGAAAAGAAAAGAAAAGAAAAGAAAAGAAAAGAGAGAAGAGAAGAGAAGAGAAGAGAAGAGAAGAGAAGAGAAGAGAAGAGAAGAGAAGAGAAGAGAAGAGAAGAGATGAGATTTTGGGATTTTGGGATTTTGGGATTTTGGGATTTTGGGATTTTGGGATTTTTGGATTTTGGGATTTTGGGATTTTCCACTGGAAGGGTGGTGAGCCCTTGGAATGAGTTGGGATTGGTGGAGTCACCATCTCTGGTAGGGCTCAGGAGCCATCAGGATGTGGCACTTGGGGACAATGCTGAGGAGATCTCAAAGGTTTCCTCCAACCTCGGGAATTCCATGACTTTGAACCCACAGATCCTAAACCCAAATCTGTATCCAGGATTTCCCCATCCTGGGGAATCTCATCAATGCCCTGAGCAGATCCTAAACCCAAATCTGTATCCAGGATTTCCCCATCCTGTGGAATCCCATGGATTCCCTGAGCAGATCCCGAACCCAAATCTCTATCCAGGATTTCTCCCTCCTGGAGAATCCCATGGATTCCCTGATCAGATCCCAAACACAAATCTGGAATTCCATCCCAGCCCCTCCTCACCCTCCAGCCAGGAATTTTTTTCCCAAAATCCCATTTAAACTGAAGCAGGAACAGAGGTCAGGCAGCAGATGAACCAAAAATTTCCCATATTTTCACCCATTTTCAGAGCTTTGCCCAGAAACCAAGAAAATCTCCTTTTTTCCTTTTGCTGCTCTGCTGAAAACAGGGAGAAAACTTTTGGAATTCGGTCACTCGAGTCATGAGGAATTGAAAGTGTAAGATAATGTCCTTTTTTAGGCTAACCCTGGAGGGTGCTTTGCTCTCTCAGGCACATGAGACTCACAGCTCAGCCACAAGGATGAAATAAAAAAGTGACAAATGAAAGAACAAAGTGACAAACGAAATGAAAAAGTGACAAATAAACAGCAAAAATCGGGATATTTTAGGTGGCTGCAAAATAAAAAAATAAAAAAACCCCTACAGCTCCACATCCAAATGCTTTTCTCTCCACCCCTCTTCCCACACTGTTGTTCCAGCACAGCATCAGGAGGTGAAATCTGAGTTTTCCCTTTAATTAAAAAGAACTAATTAAGAAAACCAAATCAACGCCTGAAAATATTTGGTTTTAAAGAGAGAGCATCCCTTTAAAGCGACTGGAGCTGCTCCTGGCTGGACTTTGGGGCTTTATTGGGATTTATGTCAGGGAACAGCAGAGTTTTTCAATCACATCAGCTAAGAGCTGGAGATAAGATTGAGCCAGGGAAGGAATTACATGGGATATTCCCTGTATAATTTAGCTTTATGGTCGGGGAGGAGAAAAAAAAATCCGAGGCAGTGGCTGAAAGCCTGAGAGATTTTAAGGTTTTGGCTTTAAAAGAATTTATTTACTGGGGGACAAAACTGGGATGAGGAAAAGTGTTTCTGTGGCTTCAAAACTTGAGGTGTCAGAGCTGCCTGAAGGTCTCCAGGCTCGGTTTGAATTTTGATTTGGGGTTGTTTGGGGTTTGGGAGGTTTTGGGATTGTTTAGGGGTTTGGAGGTTGTTTGGGGTTATTTGGGGTTTGGGAAGTTTCGGGGTTGTTTGGGGGTTTGGAGACTTTGGGGCTGTTTAGGAGTTTGGAGGTTGTTTGGGGGTTTGGCTGTTGTTTGGGGTTTTTTGGGGGTTAGGAGGTTTTGGGGTTGTTTAGAGGTTGTTTGGGGTTGCTTGGAGGTTTTGAGGTTGTTTGGGGGTTTGGAGATTTTGGGTTTGTTTGGGGTTTTGGGGTTGTTTAGGAGTTTGGAGGTTGTTTGGGGGTTTGGAGATTTTGAGGTTTTTTTGGGGGTTTGGAGATTGTTTGGGGGTTTGGATGTTGGTTGGGGTTGTTTGGGGGTTTTGAGGTTTTGGGGTTGATTGGGTTGATTTGGGGTTTGGAGGTTTTGGGGTTGTTTGGGGCTAGGGTTCGTGTTTGTTGGGTTTTGTGCAGGAGCTGCTGTTGGGTTTGGTGTAGAGTTTGTGTTTATTGGGGTGTAGGGTTTGTATTTATTGGGGTTTTGGGCTGCTCATTCATCAAAGCAGGAACTGCTGTTTTATTTGGTGTAGGTTTTGCTTTTATTGGGTTTTGGGCAGGAACTGCTATTGGTTTTGATGTGGGGTTTATATTTATTGGAGTTTTGGGCAGGAATTGCTGTTGGTTTGGTGTAGGATTTGTGTTTATTGGGTTTTGAGCTGGAGCTGCTGCTGGTTTTGGTGTTTATTGGGGTTTTGGGCAGGAACTGCTGTTGGTTTTGGTGTAGAATTTATGTTTATTGGGGTTTTGGGCAGGAATTGCTGTCAGTTTTGGTGCAGAGTTTATGTTTATTAGGGTTTTGGTCAGGAATTGCTGTTAGATTCGGTGTACAATGTGTGCTTTTTGGGGTTTTGGGCAGGAATTGCTGTTGGTTTTGGTGCAGAGTTTATGTTTATTGGGGTTTTGGTCAGGAACTGCTGTTGCATTTGGTGTACAATTTGTGCTATTTGGGGTTTTGGGCAGGAGCTACCGCTGGTTTTGGGGTAGGATTTGTGTTTTTTGGGATTTTGGGCTGTTTGCTCCCCGGAGCAGCTGCTGGCCCAGGCAGGTCTCCTGTCCAACACCTCCTGAGCTGCAGGAAATGTTCCTGAGCAGCAGCAGCAGTGGGAATGGCAGTGCTGAGCTCAGCCTGGTTACTATGGAGAGGGAATAATCGGATTTAATCGACACCAACTGTGCCTGCTTTGTTTGGATGTTGCCGAGGAGAAATTCTCCTTCTCTCCAACTCCCACCCAACCTCACCTCCATGAACCTCAATTTATCCAAAGATTTAAGGCCCACAGCCAGGAATTCCTTCCCAAAATCCCATCAAATCCTACTCTCTATCACTTCAAATCCATTCCCTGTGTCCTGTCCCTCCATCCCTTGTCCCCAAATCCCTCTCCAGCTCTCCTGGTGTCACTTTACCCCCTGGAATTTGCCCTAAGGTCACCCTGGATCCTTTTCTCCAGGCTGAAAACGACAACACCACCATCAACAATTAAAAAACCCCTCAATTTATATAAAAATCCCAGCCCAATCAGCTGCTGGCAAACAGCTGGATACAAAATTCGGAGTGCTGTACACACCAAACTTAATTGGAATTAAAGTTATTAAGCTCTGCAATAAATTCAGCTCGGGTGGATGAAAGGCAAGGCCCGTAAGGAAGGAAGGGGGAAAATGGGTTTAAATAATTAAGGATCTATTTATGAATGTTTTCCTGAAGTATTCATGAGAGTCTCTTCACAGGGATAATAAAGGATAAAAGGAAGAATGAATTGAGAACAGCAAAGGTTTTCTCGGCGCTGTAAACCTCTGGAAGGAATATTTGGAGTGGGGAGAGCACAGGTGGGGAATTCAGGTGGGTTGGGATTGTGAATTTGGGGTTTTTTGGAAAAGACTCAGTGCTGATAACCAGGAAACATCAGAATCAGGGGTTCATGGAGCCCCTGAGGTTGGAAAAGACCTTTAAAATCCTGCAGTCCAGCCCAGCACCACTGTCCCCACTAAATTCTGTCCCCAAACGCCACATCCAGAACCTTTCCAGGGAAGCTGACTGCTCTCTCCCTGTGCTCCACCTGGGTTTGGTTTGGTTTGGTTTGGTTTGGTTTGGTTTGGTTTGCCAGGGAATGGGAGAAATTTCAAATTTCCCCTCCAAACATTCCTGTCCCACCCCAAAGCGCTCAACTCCCAAAGCAAACACTCCAACTCTGCCTCCAGCAACTGAAAAAAAACCCAGACAAAACCATTCCCTTCTCCATCTAAACCTGAAAAAACAGGAGAAGGAGTCAGGATATTTCCACCTGGATTGAGAAACTTCCCAAAGCAATTCCAGCAACTGAAAAAACCACACAAACGCATTCCCATCTAAATCTAAACCTGAAAAAACAGGAGAAGGAGTCAGAATATTTCCACCTGGATTGAAACACTCCCCAGAGCAATTCCCTGCCTCCTCTTTAAAGCAAGAAAAACCACAACAGGTGCCTGTTTGGGAGAGGAATTTACCGGAGCAGAGCTAAATCACACAGGTTTGGTTGCCACGTTCATCCCCTGGATCTGCAGGAGGATCCAGCAGGTCTGCAGTCGCCCTGGCAGCTCCTGCCCTGCTGCAGGTGGCTGTGAAACGGGAGCTGAACCCAGCCTGGAGCAGAGCTGCAGCCTCAGGGGGATGAACTGATACTGAAAATTCATCAGCCTCCAGATAAACAACCCAAACCAGGCTGGGAGAAAAGGGGAAAAAGGGGAAAAAGAAGGGGAAAAAGGGGAAAAAGGGGAAAAAGGGGAAAAGGGGAAAAAGCTGCTGTTTGGCACAAAGCAAACTTGGAGCTCATGGAGATGTTCCAGAGGGGGCAGAGAGGGCAGGGAGAGCCCAGCCAGCCCCAGATGTTGGGGTGAACCCCAAACAGCTGGAATTTGGAGCAGGTTTGGCACCACAGCCCCGAGCCCTGGGCTCAGAGGGGCTGCAAACACCCCCTGCCCTTCCCTGGGCTCATCCAGCCCTGCTGGCCAAGCTGCTGCAGTCCTGGGGGAGCAGCCAGATGTCCCCCAGCTCCAGGGAGGTGACACAGGGCTGGCTTGTCATGTGTGAAATGTTAGGTTTTCAGACACGGATGATTTACAGAATGGAGCGAGTTCAGGTGGAGATCAGGGAGATTTATGAGGTTTATTTGTTCAAGCCCAGCATGCTCCGTGTCACCAGACTCTGCTGGGAGCACTGCTGGGGCAGCAGAGCATCACCCTGACCCTTCCTCGTGTCCCCTGTGTCACCAAATGAGCTCCAGAGCCACCTGGGTGACCTTCCCGGGCCTCAGAGCCTCACCCTGACCCTCCCTGTGTCACCAAACAAACCTCATGGCCACCTGGGTGACCTCACTGGGCAGCCAAACATCACCCTGACCCTTTTCTGTGTCACCAAACAAACCTCAGAGCCACCTGGGTGACCTCACTGGGCAGCCAAACATCACCCCCACCCCTCCCTGTGTCACCAAACAAACCTCAGGGCCACCTGGGTGACCCCCTAGGCAGCAGAACCTCACCCTGACCCTTTTCTGTGTCACCTAACAAACTCCAGAGCCACCTGGGTGACCCTGCTAGGCAGGAGAGCGTCACCCTGACGCTTTTCTGTGTCACCAAACCAACTCCAGGGACACCTGATCAAACTCCTGGGCAGCAAAACATAATCCTGACCCCTCCCTGTGTCACTAAGCAAACTCCAGGGACACCTGGGCCACCCCCAGGGCAGCAGAGCATCACCCTGACCCTTCCCCATGTCCCCTGTGTCACCAAACCAACTGCAGAGCCACCTGGGTGACCCTGCTAGGCAGCAGAGCATCACCCTGACCCCGCCCTGTGTCCCCATGTCACCAAACAAACTCCAAGGCCACTTGGGCCAAGCTCTGAGCAGCAGAGCATCACCATCCTGACCCCTCCCTGTGTCACCAAACAAACCTCACGGCCTCCTGGGTGACCCTGCCAGGCAGCAGAGCATCACCTCTACCCCTTCCTGTATCAACAAACAAACTCCAGAGCCACCTGTGCCACCCCTCTGGGCAGCAGAGCCTCACCCTGACCCTTCCCTGTGTCACTAAGCAAACTCCAGGGACAGCTGGGCCACCCCCTGGGCAGCAGAGCATCCCCTCGACCCCTCCTCGTGTCCCCTGTGCCACCAAGCAAACCTCAGAGCCACCTGGGTGACCCTGCTAGGCAGCAGAGCCTCACCCTGACCTTCCCTGTGTCACCAAGCAAACTCCAGGGCCACCTGAGCAAACTCCTGGGCAGCAAAACATCACTCTGACCATTCCCTGTGTCACCAAGCAAACTCCAGGGCCACCTGGGCCACCCCTCTGGGCAGCAGAGCCTCACCCTGACCCCTCCCCGTGTCACCACACAAACCTGAGAGCCACCTGGGTGACCCTCTGGGCAGCAGAGCCTCACCCTGAACCCTCCCTGTGTCACCCAACAAACTTCAGGGACACCTGGGTGTCCTCACTGGGCAGCAGAGCATCACCCTGACCCTCCCTGTGTCACCAAATAAACTCCAGAGCCACCTGGGCCACCCCTCTGGGCAGCAGAGCATCACCCCAACCATTCCCCGTGTCCCCATGTCACCAAACAAACTCCAGAGCCACCTGTGTGACCCTGCTAGGCAGAAGAGCCTCACCCTGGCCCTCCCCACATCACCACACAAACTCCATGGCCACCTGGCCACCCCCTGCCCCTCAGGCCCAGCCTTTTCTCCCCTGTTCAGCTCCCCTAATTACACCCAGCCCAGCCCAGCCCAGCCCGGCGCAGGCCGCAGAGCACTCCTGCCATCCCCAACCCCAATTCCCCACAACGACAGCCTAATTAATCTCCTCCTTTTGTCTCCCCGCCATCCGGGCTGCGGAATTCGGGGGAATCTTGCTGCGAGCACATCTGTCAGGGCTGCAGGAAGGGATGCAGCAGGCTTTGGGGTGATTATATCTGTATTTATAGCTCCCGGCGCCTCCCCGGCGCTCCAGACGCACGTAGGATGGGACAATCCATACAGCCGTGTCCCCAATTTCCAGAAACACCTGTGATCCCAGACTCTGGAGCATCAGAATGCAGCAGGAAAAGCGGCTTTTTGCCCAGGGAGACATCATCACTCCCACACACAGCTCTCAGGTAAAGAAGGATTGTGTGGCTGGGCCAAGGTCACCCCGAAAGCCGTGACGGAGCTGGGAGCTCAGCCAGGCCTCACGCCCTCGGCTTAACTCCTGCAGCTCCTCCTCGTCCAAAGTCTGCATTCCCTGTGCCCTGCAGGGCTGGAGAGGCACAGGCTGGGCCAGCAGTGGGACTGGTGTGGAACTGGAAATCCTAATTCTGGCTGATGCCTTGAGGATTTTAGCTTCTATTTTTTGTGTATATGTAGCTTTGCTGTGCAGCTTTAGGCTTTATAAAAAGTGCTAGAAACCTCTGTTCCCAGCGTTTTTTAGACAAAATTCCTCCCAGCTGGAAAATCCAAGGACACTTTGCTGCCTCAGAGCCCCAAAATATGGAACCAGCAGTGAACTGGGGGAGCAAACTTGGGTTGATTGACATCATCAGCTGAAGGTGTAATTGGAGGATTGAGGCTCAATTTGTTAATTACAGAACTTATAAAATGTGAAGAACTCGTGACTCACTGTCCATTTTGGGTGTAGCCTCTGGAGTGAGCTCTGTGTGCCCTGAATGTACCTAAAGGCCTTTAATAAATTAATCTGATTTTTATTCTCCTAACTTTGTCTGGCCTCTGTTTCAGGTAAATCCTGTTCAGGTATCTTCACCAGCTCCTCCTGGGAGCCACCAGCATCCGGAGACAGCTGGACACAGTGAGTTCCACTCTCCTAAATGAACCAAACCCAAGCTTTTTGTTGGATCTTTGCCCACCTTGGGTGCCCAGACCCTGTGCCAGCCATGCCACCTCTGACCCCACGAAAAAGTGAAGAAAAACTCCCCCAAACCATTTTGCAGTCCTTCATTGTCGTGAGGAACAAAATCCCAACCTTTGCCGCTTCCCGGCTGCTCCCAGAGCCGAGCGCAGCTGGGGTTCATCATCTCACAATATTTGGTTCTGTTCTTAATATTTCAGTTTCTGACACTGTGAAACGGCAAGGTTGCCACAATTTTCACCGAGTTAGAGGTTTTGAGACCTTTCACCTGAGATATCAACATGAAGCAGACCCTGAAGAGCTCCAAAAAAAAATTCAGGACTTGCAAGAAATCCACTCGCTGATGTTTTGATGGGGGTTGGAGGCTGCGTTTGACCGTCTGGGGTTGTCAGGGCTGAGCTGAAATTACTTCACCACAAAATAATGAAAGGTCACAGGATTTCAATCAAGATCCCGGGCCAGAGTAAATCTTGTCTCTCCGCGGTGCTGGGTAGGCTCAGACCTGCTAAAGTCAGGCTCAATTTATCGCTTCAATATCAATCAATAAAATTTGGTGTCCTGGCTTTAAATGAGAGTTGAGTTTTTTCTGTGCTTCGAGGGAATGAAGCTCCATCAGTGCAGCTTCTTCCCTTTACACCACCAGAGCTGGAGCTGCACTTGAGAATTTTCCAAAGGCAAAACTCTGCGGTATTTTTTTTTTTCCAAATTGGCTCCCTAAATTTCTGGTAATTGCTAAAGAAATGATTTGGCTAATGAGCAGCAATGCCAACCCCTTCCATTGGGAGCCACTGTGATAATTAGGAAGACACAAAAAAAAAAAAAACCCAACCAAAAAAATGGAGAGGGGGAGGGTAGGAGGAAGAACCCGCAGGTTCTTCCAGATAATTATAATTTGCGTCAGGTAAGACAAACATTTCATTTTTGGGGCAACAGGTAGCTGAGGAATCCACGTGGGCTGCGGCAGTCACAACACGTCAGGGGAAGTGGGGTGATCCCATTGCCGCAGTCGTGCAATTAGCGCTGGCATGTGGTAATTAGCCAGGCAGGTGTGCTCCACGCTTCCTCCCGGCTTCCCCGCGAGCTGCTGGCTCCCGTTATCCCACCCTGGGAAAGTGATCCCGGAGGTAGAAGGGAATTGATACCCCGGGGATGCAAAACAGAGAAACGGGGAAATGAGTTTCCCGTTTAATTCCCGGTCAATTCCCGGGAAAATGGGGAAATTTATTTGTGGTTGTTGTGATGGGGAGCGATGTGGGTGGAGAGGAGTTGGGGTGATTGGGAATTTCTGCCAAGGATTGCCGGGCTGGACTGAGCAGGAGGATGGGAGTCAACTTGATGGGAGCTTGTGGAGGAGCTTTCCCAAGAAAATATGGAATTATCCTATCCAAGGTATTTTTCCCCATGCAATTATCAGCCTGAAAGTGGGGAATGATCCACAGAAAAGCTGTTGTGGTCCTGGGAACAAGCTGATGTTTGGAGTCACCAGCCCTGGAAAGGTTTAAAAAAGGAGCAGACCTGGCAGTTCCCAACGTGAAATTTTCCTTGGAATCACCAGCCCTGGAAGGGTTAAAAGGAGCAGAACTGGCACTGCCCAATGTGGAATTTTCCTTGGAATCACCAGCCCTGGAAGGGTTAAAAGGAGCAGAACTGGCACTTCCCAATGTGGAATTTTCCCCCGTGGTGGGATTCGGTCAAAGGTTGGACTCAATGCTCTTGGAGACTTTTCCAGCCCTAATGATTCCCTGATTCTGTGGATCCCATCCCAGCACACTTCCAAAAGGCCATCCCGCCTCAGATGTCATTTTTGCAGGGAGAAAAGTCAAATTTTTTTTGACTAGAAAATTTTGACTTGCATAGAAAATCATCAACACCAAGACCACATCTCCCACCAGGGAAATCTGAAATTCCAATCCCTGTGAACCCCTAAAAACCATCAATCACCTCTAACAGGAATAAAAATCCTGGAGAAAATTCCTGCTCCTGTTCCACGAGCTAATGAGAGCTGTAGTTCACATGGCAGAGCACGGAAAAAACAATTAAGAGTTGTTCCCTACTTCCTAAATAGCAATATTGATAAAGTGGTAGAACTTAAACGACCGTGAGACGTTTTTATGGTTCCTGAGAACTTCCTGAGATATATGAAGTGGGCCAAGGAGTTAAAAAGGAGCATAAACTCCCAAGCTCCAGGCCAACAACAAAGTGCTGCGAGGCAGGAAGGAGATGTCACCCCTGGAGCAGCTCAGGAGATAATTAATTGTCTGGAAGAGTGTTTTTTATCATCTCCAACACTAACAAACTCCTCACACAATTCAGCTCATTCCAAATGCTCCCTTTGATGCCTCCCACTGAAAGAGAAGGTTTTTTCAAAACTCCCCGGGGGCATTTGGATGCTGAATTTTCATCCCAATTAACACGAGCTGAGGCTCCTAATTCCCCTCAGAGCAAACACACATGAGTCCTGCTCACTCTGTGGGCTCCTGGTGCTCGTGGAGCATTCCTGGGTCTATCCAGAGTACATTTCCCTGGAAATTTCTGGGATGAAATCTGGCAAAGGAGCTCTGCACAGAAGCTGGAAGAGTGGAAGGGAAGAATATGCAGGAGGAACTGGGTGAGACTGAATGGTTTGGGAGATCCAGAGCTCCGAGAGATCCCGTGGTTTCTCCTGGAAGCTGGAGCTACAGCACAGCCAGAGAAAGTTCTGGAAGGCCAGGGAAGGTGAGGCAGGGGCTGGAAGGAGACGGAAAACTCCAGTTTTTGCAGAACTCCACCAGCCTTGGTGAGCTCAGCACAGCTGAGGAGGGGAGGCTGCCCTCACCTCCAAATCCAGGTTGGGATTGAGCTGGAACGATCAGAACATCAGGATGAACTCCAGGAGATCGTGGAAGTGTGTGAGTGATATTCAGGGCAGCAGGAGATCAGCTTTTCCACTTGGGATGTGACCCTGGACTGGGGCTGAGGGAATCAGGAATAAACATTGGTGTGGTGGTGTTAACATTTTGTTAAAATGTTAGTTAAAAATAGGCTTTAGGAACGGGATAGGTAGGCACTACATGTACGGGGCTCAGCGACATGATCACAGAGATTGCTTAGAGAATGGGGATTGTTTTAGTGAAATCATGCGGATTAGCACCTGTGAAATAAATCAGAAATACTATGGGAGAAGGGGGGCTTCAAGTCATGCTTGGGGGGAAACACTGGAACAATGATAAGTTGGTAATTAACATATGATTACATCACTGTTCTGTAAGGGAAGGTATAAAACTGTACTCATTTCAAATCCATGTTGAAGTCAGATTTGGGTAGATGTCACACCCCGGCTTCCTGAGCTTGAATAAAGGCACCTGCATAAAATCATTCAGTGATTATGTGTTTTCCACACTAACAGTGGCCACTGAGAGGATGGCTTGGAGTTGGGAAGTGAGATTGGGAAAAGAATCTCTGTCCCTGTTGGACCACTAGCGGAGTGAAGAGTCCAGAGAGTTTCTCGGTGAACGAATTCTGGATTCTTTATTTATTTTAAGAACCTCTATAGACTTTCACAGGTCGTTTGGATTGGGCCAATTCAAAACCTCCCCCCAGGCCGACTGGCCAGGCTTGAACCACCTATCTTCCAAAAGACCATTTCGATAACATTAAAACTTTATCTTTATTTATAAAAACACAGGAAGAAGAAGACAAAAATTCCCATGGGAAACCATCTGTGTTGCCACAAATTTCCATGATCATTGAGCTTCTTTCCACCTTCCTCAGTGGATGTGAGTTGCAGTGAGGAGGAGGAGGTTGTCAATGAGGGGTTGATGGCTCCTTGCACTGATTTTTGGAGATAGAAAATAATGTTTTTTTCTAACCAAAAAGTTTTGGGAGCTGCAGCTGTGATCTCAGATATTCCAAGGGCTGGAGGATCAGCTCTGAAATAATTTGGGAACGTCCCATGGAAGGAGGGAGCAGCCTGCTAGACAATGGAATAAATAACATCTGGAATGCCAAGCCTAAAGAACATGGAATTCCTGGCTGCTCTCCCAAGGTTCTTCTGGAATAAGAAGAATTCTTAAGGACAAGGGGGAATGGTTTTATACTGACAGAGGGTAGGGTTGGATGGGATGTTGGGAAGGAAATTAATGGAGAATTTGGAAAAGCCAAGCAGCAGAGTTTTATTAGGAATCATCTCTGTAGGGAAGTGCTGACTCCAACACTTGCTGCCAAAGTGCAGCAAACTGGATGGAGTTCCCTAAAAAGTGTTTTTTTTAATTGGATCCAAGGGATCTTCCCGGTGAAATGATCATGAATTTCTAGATTTGCACAGTGAAGGAACACCATGAGAAAGGAACATGACACAGACAAGTTACTTTCATATTTTTAAATAGAAAAATCAATTATTTGTGTGGGTTCAGAGTGTAGTTGCTACTCCATATCAGAGGCACTTAGAAGACAGCTGGGCTTTTTTCAAGAGTAACCCTTGGCAGCCCAAGGGGGAATGGCTTTAAGGTGTGGCAGGGCAGGTTTAGGTGAGATTTTGGGGAGGAATTCCTGGCTGGGAGGGTGGGGAGGGCTGGGATGCAATTCCCAGAGGAGCTGTAGCTGCCCCTGGATCCCTGGAGTGTCCAAGGCCAGGCTGGGACAGTGGGATGTGTCCTGGGGTGGCACTGGATGGGATTTCATGTCCCTTCCCACCCAAACCATTCCAGGATTCTCCAGCAGAAAATCCTATCCAAACCCACAACGTGTCTCCAGACAGAAAAAGAGGTTTTTTTTTAAACAAGAGCAAGAATCTGCCACCCCCTTTCCACCTGTGCCACCTCCTATTGCCACCTGTGCCACCTCCTATTGCCACCTGTGCCACCTCCTCTTCCCACCCATGTCACCTCCTCTTCCCACCAGTGTCACCTCCTCTTCCCACCCATGTCACCTCCTGCCCTTCCTGCAAAGCTCTCCCTGTCCTCACCCCCAGGATCCCATTTTCCCTGCTGATAACTCCACAAACCCAAAGGGAATATTTCCCAGGAAAGGCTACATGTAATTCTGAGTGATCTTCGGGGCATCCTTAACAGGATGAGCATTTCGTGACACCAAAAATTACAGTAATTCTGACCACAATTGGTTTCACTCTCTTATTTTCAGATGATTATGGTTCCTCTCTGGAAAAGTGAAATTGCTGCTTGCAGCTCTGACAGCAAAGGACAAATGCCTTGGCAGGATGTGATGATTCCCTGAGAATAATTAAATCCAGGAGTGGTGTAAATCCCAAGGGTGCCTCTCCTTTGGTAGTATTTCCATCAGGAATCCTCAAAACCTTAACTCCAATATTTGAAATTGATGGGTTTTCCCCCGTGGTTTCAAGGTGAGAGGCAGCTGTGGCAATGCTTTGGTGCTTCTGCTTGTCTCACCTCTTTTCTTTTCCCTCTTTTCCCTCTTTTCTTTTTCCTCTTTTCTTTTCCCTCTTTTCCTTTCCCTCTTTTCCTTTTCCTCTTTTCTTTTTCCTCTTTTCTTTTCCCTCTTTTCCTTTCCCTCTTTTCCTTTCCCTCTTTTCTTTTCCCTCTTTTCCCTCTTTTCCCTCTTTTCCTTTCCCTTTTCCTTTTCCTTTTCCTCTTCCTCTTCCTGTTTTCTTTTCCCTCTTTTCCCTCTTTTCCCTCTTTTCCCTCTTTTCCCTCTTTTCCCATCTTTTCCTTTCCCTCTTTTATTTTCCCTCTTTTCTTTCCCCTCTTTTTTCTCTTTTCTTTTCCCACTTTTCTTTCCCCATCTTTTCCTTTCCCTCTTTTCCTTCCCCTCTTTTCTTTTCCCTCTTTTCCCTCTTTTCTTTCTCCTCTTTTTCCTCTTTTCCCTCTTTTATTTTCCTTCTTTTCTTTTTCCTCTTTGCCTTTCCCTCTTTTCTTTCTGTCTTTTCCTTTTCCTCTTTTCTTTTCCCTCTTTTCTTCAGGCCAGGAAAGAAAGGGAAAAGAAGAGAACACAATGCTGCCCTGCATGCCACAGCATAGATAATTTCTGTCTGAACAAACACAGGTAAAGGCTTTCCGATGAGAAAACAGAATCCCCCTAAGCCACACGGGTAAACAGAAATACAGAAATACAGAATTGTTTACACTGCAGCCTGGATGTTATCGAGATGTGAGCCCCAGGCAAGGTCAGGAACGTGGGTTAGGAGACATCACAGGCAGGTAGAACAAAACTCTCATTATCTTTGCTTAAAAATAGGTGCCTGATGGGCGAAAAGGTTCAGCAAATTGCCCCAAATTATCCAGGTTTCTGCCAGAGAGCTGCCAAGTGCTGCGACTAAACACTCCCTGCTCGAACTCCAATCAAATATAATTGAGGACAAGAAGAGACACGAGAAAAGAGATGAACTTATTGATCCTCCCAGCTGCATCAACAAGCTGGAAAAGAGCATTCCGACCTCAAAAGAGGGAGAAAGAATATTTCCAGCTCAGCAAAAAGAAGGGAAAAGGGGTATTTTCATGGAGAATGTCACATGGTTCCTTCAATCGTTCTCATTCCCAGCCTGGGAAGATTTCCCACCACAAAGATCCCAATGTTTGGGTCAATCCAATGTCCACCACAGAGATCCCAATACTTTGGGTCAGTCCAATGTCCATCATAAAGACCCCAATATTTTGGGTCAGTTCAATGTCCACCACAAAGATCCCAATATTTAGGGTCAGTCAAACATCCACCACAAAGATCCCAATGGTTTTGGTCAGTTTAATGTACACCAAAAAATCGTAATGTTCATCACAAAGATCCCAATGTTTGGGTCAGTCCAATGTCCACCACAGAGATCCCAATATTTTTGGGTCAGTCCAATGTCCACCACAAAGATCCCAATATTTTGGGTCAATCTAACACCCACCACAAAATCCCAATATTTTGGGTCAGTCCAACATCCACCACAAAGATCCCAATATTTTGGGTCAATCCAATGTCCACCACAGAGATCCCAATACTTTGGGTCAGTCCAATGTCTATCATA
Organism: Lichenostomus cassidix; assembly: GCF_008360975.1. NCBI lineage: Eukaryota > Metazoa > Chordata > Aves > Passeriformes > Meliphagidae > Lichenostomus > Lichenostomus cassidix. Next base: position 26,114 of record NW_028147448.1, read on the forward strand.
AAGACCCCAATATTCTGGGTCAGTTCAATGTCCACCACAAAGATCCCAATGGTTTTGGTCAGTTTAATGTACACCAAAAAGATCGCAATGTTCATCACAAAGATCCCAATATTTTGGGTCAGTCCAATGTCCACCACAAAGATCCCAAGGTTTTGGTCAGTCCAATGTCCACCACAAAGATCCCAATATTTTGGGTCAGTCTAACATTCACCACAAAGATCCCAATATTTTGGGTCAGTCCAATGTCCATCACAAAAATCCCAAGGTTTTGGGTCAATCCAATGTCCAATACAAAGATCCCAATGTTTTAAACAACCCAAATTCAAATTTTAATGTTTGTTTTGACATCAAACACCTGCAGAGCCACCTTGGTTGGAACATCCAGGGAAAGATCCTGTTCAAGGCAGCAGTTCAAGGGGATTAAATCCGAATTCACTCAGTGCCGTGGAATTCTGAGCAGGCTGGGAATAATCAACGAGAAATCAGATTTCTAACTCCTCAGCAGACACAGGTGGCTACTTGCACTGATTTTTTGGGAATAGAAAATGCTGTTACTGTCTAAGCAAAAAATTCTGATATTCCAAGGGCTGGAGGATCAGGTCTGAAATAATTTGGGAATGTCCCATGGAAGGAGGGAGTAGCCTGGTAGACAATGGAATAAATAACACTTGGAGTGCCGAGCGTAAAGAAAACTTCCAAAGGACTTTTCGTGGAAAAAAACAAGGAAGATGAAAGGATGAGCTGATGTGGAATGGAACAGCAGATCACATGCCGGTGGTGGGTAAAGGATCCGCTTAAAGGATTTCTAAAGTGCATCAAAATTGGCATCACAAGAAAGAACCCATAAAAAATCCGAACATCCTCGGAAGGTGCTTATCAAAACCTCAGGGATATGTCGAGCAAGGGTGTTAAAAAGGGATCTTTGCTATGAATTGATCGCACGGCTGAACGAACAGATAAACCATTAACCCAGAAACGGCTTTAATTACCGACCCTTGAACACCACACCCACCTCAAACAAACCGCTCCTCCTTCATTCCCAGCGCCTAATGATCACCAGCTCAGCCTTCAGATCCTATTA